>NC_057796.1:108123770-108140660 GCF_018294505.1 Triticum aestivum
AGATGGTGGAGGGGTGCCCGTGGAGGGGTGGTTGAACAGGACCCGGTGGTGTGGAGGGCTGGATGAACAGTAGACGGTGGAGGGTGCCCGTGGAGGGATGGTTGAACAGGACCCCGTGGTGTGGAGGGCTGGATGAACAGTAGACGGTGGAGCGGTGGTTGAACAATAGCCCGTGAAGGCTGGAGGAGGTCGACGGTAGCCCGTGGAGGCTAGAGGAGGTCGACGGTGGAGATGAACAGTATCCCGTGGAGTCCCGTTTTGCGGTACGCCACACCCCTCCCGATCAACAGGACCCCCGTTTCGACCGTAGCACTCCAACAGAAGTCCGTTTCCTTCGTTTTGTGGTACGCCACACCCCTCCCGATCAACAGGACCCCCGTTTCGACCGTAGGAGGTCTGTTTCCTCCGTTTTGCGGTACGCCAGACCCCTCCCGATGAACAGGATCCCGTTTCAAATGTGGCGGTCGAACACAAGGCCGTTTCCTCCGTTTTGCGGTACGCCAGGCCTCGTTTCCATCGCCTGTTCCGTCCAAGCCCTCCCGATGAACACGACCACGCATTTCGTTCCGACCCAGCCGGTTGGCTCCCTTGCGTTCCGTTGCCTCCCGATGAACACGACGCATTTCGTTGCCTCCCCATGAACACGACGCATTCCGTTGCCTCCCCATGAACACGACGACGACGCTATTTCTCCGTTCCGACCCAGCCATGTACACGAGCCCTGGCCATACGTATGCGCGAGTAGGCGTTGGAGACCCTGCCCGTATGTACGTACGTGGCCGTATTTTCTTTCTTGCACCCTGGCCGCTGTACGTACGTGTACATGCTACGTGCGCGCCTCTACATCGACCAGTATATATGTACGTACACGTTTGCGACCAGAATGACAACACTACGTACGCTTCGACCAGGTGGGTCCCGACTGTCAGGCACTTCCTTGCCTGCGAAGATGTAGCTGGTGGGTCCCAGCAGTCAGGGGGGCGAATCATTTTTTTTTGCCCGGACGCACTTCCTTGCGTGCGAAGGTGTAGCTGCTGGGTCCCAGCAGTCAGGGGGGAATCGTTTTGTTTTTTTTGCCTGGATGCACTTCCTTGCGTGCGAAGATGTAGCTGGTGGGTCCCAGCAGTCAGGGGGGCGAATCGTTTTTTTTTCGGACGCACTTCCTTGTGTGCGAAGATGTCGCTGGTGGGTCCCAGCAGTCAGGGGGAAACGTTTTTTCGCGAAATACGGTGGCCCATCCGATGGGTCCCCACTGTCAGGTGGTGGAATAATTATTTTGCGCGTAATAAGGAGGCACTTCCTTGCTGCGGCCGTGGACCCAGCTGTCAGCCTCTCCACGTACAGTCCACGTCCGATGGAAGCCATTCCTTGACCATGTTGACCACGCCGCGCCGAGAGCACCAGGGCGGTGGACGACGACGAGGCCTAGGAAGGGGACGATGCGGAGCCGGGGAAGACGCGGCAGTGGATGCCCACGCGTAGAGGAGTATGAGAGTTCACTCGTTCGGCTGCGCTGTGAGGCTGCCGTCGCCGCAGAATAACAGGGGGTGTGGGTGCGTAGAGGGATGGCCTGGCCAGCGGTGGGAGTAGTAGGGGCGGTGAGGCCTCCGCGGCATCACAGCCGGCCACGGGCGGCAGGAGCAGGCGGCACGACCGGTGCTGCTTTGGGCGGCTGGAGCAAGAAGACCAGAGGTTGAAGAAGTACTACGGCCGTTGGATGGACATCGTACGGTCACTGGAGCTAGAATCATTCATATATTGACTAAAGTTCACAAAGGCCTCCGTCCCAGTCAACTTAGTAGGCCAGAAGTCAGCCTCCCACCAAGGTGGGTCCCAGCTAGCAGGGGGTATTCATTTTTTTGTGCGTAATAAGGAGGCACTTCCGGTGGGTCTGAGCTGACAACGGGGGGAACGTTTTTTTCGCGAAATACGGTGGCCCGTCCTGTGGGTCCCAGCAGTCAAGGGGAAACGTTTATTTTCGTGAAATACTGGTGGCCCGTCCGGTGGGTCCCTGCTGTCAGGTGGAGGAATAATTATTTTCCGCGTAATAAGGAGGCACTTCCTTGCGGCTGCCGTGGACCCAGCTGTCAGCCTCTCCACGTACAGTACTCTTCCGATGGAAGTCGGTCGTTGACCACATTGACCACGCCGCGCCGAGAGCACCACGGCGGTGGACGACGGCGAGGCCTAGGAAGGGGACGACGCGGAGCCGGGGAAGACGCGACAATGGAAGCCCGCGCGGAGAGGAGTATGAGGGTTCACCGGTTCGGCTGCGGTGTGAGGCTGCCGTCGCCGCAGAATAACAGGGGTGTGGGTGAGTAGAGGGATGCCCTGGCCAGTGGTGGGAGTAGTAGGGGGCGCTGAGGCCTGCGCGGCAGCACAGCCGGCCACGGGAGGCGGGAGTAGGCGGTCCCACCGGCGCTGCTTTGGCGGCTGGAGCAAGAAGATCAGAGATTGAAGAAACACGACGGCCGTTGGATTGACATCCAACGGTTACGTCTGCTAGAATCGTTTGTTGACGTATATAATAACTAAAAAAATCTTGCATACGCGTCAACTAAACAGGCCCACAAGTCAGACCACTCCCTCTTTTTTTAATAATTTATATATAGCTCATGGCAACTTCTTATGCAATTTATTGCAGTCGTTTTTTTGGTTGGCCAGGGCCAATTTCGCATATTTCTGTGGGTTCCAAACTATTTTTAATACCGAAATGTCGAGCCAGATTTAAAGTACTTTGAAGATATATTTAAATTAGGTTAATGCCCAGTGAAATAGGAATCTGAAAATGTGAAAAAAAAATCAGAAATTATAAAGTAATTGCCAATTTGTCATCTGTTTTTATATTTAGAACCCATTTCATATTACTTTCAAGATTCGCAGGCGTCTTGAAAGAGTTGCAGCCCATCAGGGCGTAGAAAAATAAGTAGGCCTGGATTGGGTATTCTTCAGAAAAAATAAACTGGGCTCATTTTCACAAAGAAAAAATAGCTGGGCTGGTCACATGGTGAACATAAAATATAAGCCTGGGCTAGACGGGCCACAGCCCAGTTCAAACCTTGCTCCATCTCAACAATACCAAACAAAAAAAATACTGCTCGAGTAGCTACGTCCCAGGTGTCAGCCGATCTTGTGCTGTTCTCTTGTCTATTGACTATATACGCTCACAATGTCGTGGGTCCCAGATGTCAGGAAAACACTAGGAGGAAGCATTTTATTTTTCCATATGCTGACGTGGTGGGCCCCTACTGTCATCCTCTCCACATACTTCTGCCGATTCCTGTTGTTTGTTGACCATGTTGAGAACGCGAGAGGGCGGCGCCGCGGCGAGCGCACCAAAGCGCGCGGAGGACGTCAGCGTTAATGATTTAGGAGACGGTGGGGCGGCGATGCGTGCGCCGAGGCGCAGCCAGCCGTGGGAGGTGGAAGCAGGCGGCCCCGCCGGTGCTGGTTTGGTTTTGGCGGCTGGAGGAAGACAGGACTGAAGAAACACGACAGACTGTAAAAGCAGCAGGAGTACTTAACAACCTTAACTGAAACCAGCAGGGGCACTTAACAACCAAAGCTGAAAGCAGTATGAGTACTTATACAGGTTCAACCGTACAAAGCACGCCTCGAATAGTGCTACTTTGCCTACAGTTAACCAAGGGTGAGGCCGCCAAGCCCCAGGACAAGGCCCAGGCGCCACCCCATGCATCCACAACCTTCTGAAAGCGGCTTCATCTCGCAACGTGGTCAATAAACAGGATATTCGCTTTAGATCCATGGAAAAGCATGAACATAATCTTCTGTCCTATTCTCCAAGATGGACGGGCCTTCATTATTTGAGACCACCCATGAATAAGTATCTTTTCACCTCCAAGGGGAATTGAGTAGGTCGACATAAACATCATGTTGTGACCAAGCACAAGTCTGACCCGACCATGGTCAGGCATCTGTATAGGAACAATAGAACTCGGCAGTTCCTGTTTCAAGAAGATCACAGCTGTAAAACTGTGTATAAGCAATAGTTTATGAACAACATATATAACAGAAAACAGCTCGTACCATAAGTTTCTCGACACAGTTGGACCTGTTCAACGAGTGCAGTAGTGGCACACATATCCCACGTGGCCTTCCACCATTGAAACGCCCCACATGGACCTCAAGACGATCAATAAAGTGTAGGAACTTGTGGATGTCAATCCAGTCAACTTTAGTGCCATTAGTAACAGCCGAGTTATTACAGAGTAACAAACGAGCAGACTGCTTAACTCTGAAAAAACCTACACGTGCCACCAATTATAAGAAAATATTAGTTAGAAGTAGCATCTTCGTGAGAGATTTGTTGCTACTTCTAAAGTTAAATTGTGATTAGTTAGACAGAATAGGTGGATTAAGAAGTAATCGAGGCAACAAGCAAGAACCATATACAAAACTAACATGGATGAACAATTGGAACGACGTCGGGGTGGAAGATCGCAGTGAAGATGAGACCAGGTTCTGCTATTTCCATCAACATTCGTGCGCCAACTTTCAGTCCATAACACTTGAGAAAGTTTATCCTAGTTCGGCCATAAAAAAAGCAGTGATCTTCTTGGTTCATGAACCCAACTCGGAACTTATATCCATGGCTTGTCTTCACTGTGACCATTAAACTAGTGTATTCAGTTATGGCAAGGCCGAGCATCTTGAGTACATGTGTTCTGGCAGAGCAAATAATACACTGCAGGAAAAATAATATGAGAACATAGCATGTTCAAAAAACCCCCCACCCTCCCAGATAGAAAAGAGGATTCTAGGAACATACTGTGCGCGTTTCAAAATGTTGTGTTAGGATGAGAAGGAACAAGTGTGGCGTCTCGCCGAGGGCGCAGAAACCTGTAGGGTACTCGCACTTTGGGCACTTCAAATGAAACACACTAGATTCAGTAGGAAGAAAAATGCATCAACGGCGGCGGCTGCCATCCTAGGATTACCTGCGACCAAGGGACTTGGATTTATCGGGGATGGATGAAGAATTCGTACCTGGTTCTCCATGAGAAAACCCTATGCAATCGCCGAGAGGGGGTTTTCTCTGAACAAGCAGACGAGGGAGAAGGGGATTCAGGCCCAGTGAAATATTGCCGCTTCGTCCGTCCAGCTTACTGCTAAAGCTGGAAAGGGGGTTGTGATTTGATGGCTCATTGGGCATTACTGCGGCGCTACGACCGGGGTGTGTCTACCGTGAAGTTGTGCACTCTAATTTGTGCATATGGCACGTGGACCCCGTTGCCGGTTGCCCCACATATCAGCGAAAGGAAGTAGAAAGACAGGAGTAACTAGTTACACATAAATATATTTTTTGACAGAGAGATACTCGCTCTGTAAAGAAATATACAAATCTTTTATATCACAGGCTCACCTTGCCGAGAAATATACTCCCTCTGCAACGCACGGGCATTATGGGGGTTCAGCTTTTTTTATGGGGGTTCAGCTGAGAATATAATACTAAGATAGGCTCACGGTTCTGGACTTTGGGCCGCAGGCCGACCCTGCATGTTTGGGGGCCCATGTGTTCTACCTCAGCGCTTTTCATATTGCAAGCGATCGGTACGGCGCTAGTTTTAGATGCTGTCGCAAGGCGAATACACAAAATTGAATAAAGCACGGCAGCTGTTGGAATGAAATCGAACGACGGTTCCTAACCAGCAATCAGAGTTGCAATTCTATCAACGATATACCATGTGATAAATAATATTGTCGTACTACTTATACACACAGGACACTTGTTTCACCATGCCAGATTATTACATCAAAATCTCTCGGAGGATAGATCAGTTCGGCAGTTGCGTGCTGCTACTGAAGAATTTCAAAGTTGATTTGGACCAGCTCTCCTTGCCGAGAAAGTTCGATTTTGACATCATCCCCTACCGCAAGATATGATTTAGATTTGAACCTTGACCATCCTTTAGCATCAATCATCATGCGACCATCCTTTGTACTTACGGTATATTGAGCAGGTTCATTCACACCAAGGCTGCACATGGTAAGAGAAACTTGGCCGCGGTCGCCCGGATTGTTGAACGACTCCCTCGGTGCTCTAGGAATTCTCTGTTTGCAAACAAGAAGACATACCCAAACAGTTAGATCAACACAGTGAATCATGTGAAACAACATGGAAAGAAAAAAGAACGAAGCACTTGGGCGGCCAATGCTTACCAAGAAGGTGGACATGTCAGTTTTTGTAAGGACTTTGGTATATGAAGTGCGAACTGCAGCCCAGTCTGTTGCCGGTGCAGCTGCATGGGCCGGAGCAGATGCAAGTGCAAGTGTTGGTAAAGGTGCCGAAGCCGCTGCTGCTGCCGGAGATGGTGCTCCTTGTAGAGCTGGTGCCGGTGTCGGAGCAGGTGCCGGTGTCGATGCCCGATCCTCCGGTAGATCAGACTGATCCGCTGACGCGGTCGGTGCCCAATCCTCAGCTGGATCAGACTGAGCTGCTGCCGCTGTCAGTGCTAGAGCAACTGCCGGTGCTCGATCTGTGCGAGACAGCGGCGATCGTGTCTGGTCTGCTATGATCAGCTTTCTAACTTGACTAGGATCCGTGACCGTGATCCAGTTTTTTCTTCATTTCTTTTAAACGCGAGAAGGACTAATTGTGGCGTTTTTGTTAAACCAAACTGCAGTTCATCATAGGGATTCATCTTGTACTCAGACAACAGACTGATCCAATTTTTTCCAGTAATATAAGTGATGGACAGTGCCTTCATTACTAACACGACATAAGAAGTGAAACCTGCAAAAATAGCCATCGTAGAGCAAACCAAACGGTTTATTCTGTGATGAATGTCACATGGCAAAACCTGCATCGTAAAATTGCAGGAAAAGAAAGAAAACATGACATTAAATCAATAAGATTTAGACAGTAAATCAATAAGATTTACTTGATGTGACATGAGTGAATCCTTACCAGGAAATCACTATGTTGAAGTACTAAACAGAATATTGATCGTCCAACTACGGGTGGCATGCAGGGGCCCCGCCTAGTCCCACAAGCAGGACAGTCCAAAGGTCATGACAAATCGTATGGACCGAACATCCATGGGACTGGAAATCCTGGTGGGTGCGACAAACCCTGCAATGCATACAGATATTGGAGTGTAACCATAATTGATAAACCGTCCTCACAAAAAATATGATCTGGATACTTCAAAATATACAGACTGAATTGAGTGGACAGACATTAACATAGAGATTAACATAGACCGTTCACACACCAAAAGTGGCAGTACTAATAAACAATACAGGGTTCACAAACACAAATCAAGTACTGAACAATAGTACTTACTACAGACAAGCAAAGTTGCACTAACTAAACTCTGCAGACTATTTCTTGCCACCGACCTACGGGATGAACCCCGCATAACTGTCTAGGCCATGGACTTCGTGTGAGATGTCTACATGCACCATCACCATCTTGTCAACCTTGGAGAACCTAACAGAGTGGTCTTTCCACTCATAAACATGATGATGAAGATAGGCCGCATCAGATTTGTTGGGAAGCTTTACAAGAACCACACCCTTCGTAATCGAAGGCACAGCCAGGAAATTGTTGTGGTCAAGTACAGCCTCGAGAACACGCCTGACAACAATGCTACAGGAAAACACTAGTTCAGGACACGTGGCGACAAGGACACAGCAGCTGGATAGTTCAGCAGTAGAACTCATCATCAGGTCTTCCAGTTCACACGGCATGACTTTGAGAACTTCATCTCCACCGCGGACCTGGTTCTAATTCAAACAGAAACCATATTTTATTACTAGCTCCGTTCAGAAATATAAGATGATTTTCGATATTATACTCCATATATGACTACATATACGCACAGAAATGAGTGAACAAAGACACTAGAACATGTCTTCAAAGGCATGAGAGCAGAGGGATTACATGCAATATCCATAACACAAGTTACTGAGGCAAATATACCCTCTTAAAAGGTAGCATTGATGTTCATAAAGTACTCCCTTCGTCCCAAAATTCTTGTCTTAGATTTGTCTAGATACGGATGTATCAAGTCACATTTTAGTATCAGATACATCCATATCTAGACAAATCTAAGACAAGAAATTTGGGACAGAGGGAGTAGTTGAAAGTAATCTATAAGAAATCAGTGTCAACCTCTCGCATGTTTTGGTCAAAAGAGGAATTTATAACCGTCATTTGGCACACTAAAATCACATGCAAGATCACCCAGAAAGTTGTACTACCAGTACTAGTACTGCGTGTTAGATGAAAAAACACGATCAAGATCGAGAAAAAGATCATCGACAAGAGACATTACCTGGACTTGCTTAATGAGGGATCCCGGAGAGGGGGGCTTGGACAGGGCGGTGGCTTTGAGCTTGTCTGCGGTAGTCTCGGTGGGGTGCTTGCGCTTCTTCGTACCATGAGCCTCGACGGTTTTGGCCAGAGCCATAGACATCACGTCGGCCGGTGCTCCGGCGTCCATCCAAGAGAGGAAGCTGAGAGAGAAGAGTGAAAGGAGGAACGAGATGAGGGAGAAGCGAAGCGAGTGGGGGTTTTCTTCAAGAGAGGAAGCTGAGAGAGAAGAGTGAAATGATGGTTGCTTCGTCCGTCCAACTTACTGCTGGAAAGGAGGGGGTTTTGTGATTTGACGGCTCATTGGGCATTACTGCGGCGGTTCGATCGGGGTAGTCTACCATCACTCTACTACGGAGTAATTTAGTGCATGGCTGGTGGACCCAGGTGCTGGCTGTCCCACACGTCGGCGAAAGTGAGTAATTTAGTGCATGGCTAGAGGAGGATCCGCACGGTAGAGTGTGTCCACTGTTTTTCTGAAGAAAAAAATGATTACAGCAAGCGTTTCCACTCTTACGACGGAGGAGTGCGAAACACGGCAGCCACTTGAACATACACAGTGCTCCTACTACTAGGCATGTGCAGTGGTTCATACGTCAGTACTACACAATCTTGTTGCTAGTGTAGTAAGATATGAGGATAACAAATGATGTTGTGCGCATGTCAACTACTCCTATATGTAACATAGTACCGCTTTTTCGACTGTCCGGTCGAGAATGAACGGTGAGATCAATGTTAACAGAACTAGTTCCACAGCGCACGGAGAGTACGGTGCTACAGTACTCCACGAAACATGAACCATATGAAGCACGAATAGTGTTAGGCAGGGTGTATGAAGGGTGCACGGGATGGGAGCAAAAGTTCCCATCTCGACCCACTTTTGGGTGTTTGGCAGAGTGCATGAAGGGTGCATGAGTCCACACTAGTAGGTTGACAAAAATACACGAAGAGGAAACAACTATATTGAGATGAGAATGCAACCAAACACACCCACACGCTTTGTGCTACAGTGACTGATCTGCACCGTCTGAGTTTGATCCAACGGTCATGTTGCACCGAGACATGGACATGCCCATGCAGAGGGCGCCTAAACACCACCGAAGTCCCTCTGCTTCTCGAGGCGCATGACGTTGGTGATGCAGGGTGCAACCGCCCGCAGAGCCCGCTCCCGGTCGACGGGAGCCAGCTCGTCAAAGACGGCGTCCAATGGCACGAATGGATTCCGGTGACGGAGCCCTGAAAGGATTCGCCCGGCAACGGCGACGGCAGCCCGCAACCCCTCCTTGTCCAGCTCAACCCCCACCATCGCGCGGAGACGGCTCAGCTCCTCGGAGATATAGGTGAAGAAGGAGACCAGGTCAGGAAGCCGCAGCTTGTTGAAGTCGACCGGGTGGTCGAACGGGTTTAGCCCGCCGGCCGGCATCATCGCGCTGGCACGACGGTAGGCATCGCGCAGCCGCAACACGTGCGTGGCAACTTGGTTCACCAAGTGGCTGAGGCGATCCTGGACCTCGTCACGATCGGCCCGCTCGCGCTCCAGCCGGCTCCCCTGACGGCCTATCGTATCTCCCGCTTTCTGCAGCAACGCCGCCGACGCCTCAAGCATCTTTGTGGTGGACGCCTGCCGCTTTTGAAGCTCCGTGAACTCCCGCACATAACGGAGGAGCATGGCACTCCTCTCCTCCTTGAGCTCACGGAGCTCCACGTTCTTGGCCCTGAGCTCCGCATCCTTGACATGGAGCTCCTGTGTCAGGCGCCTCACCTCGGACTCCGTGATCTGCTGCGCCGCCATGGCACTAGGTAGAAGCAATGGGGAGAGGAAGCAAAGGGGGCGAAACGGCTGAAAGGCAATGCAATCTACGGGAAGGTGGAGTGAGCGGGGAATCTTTTTGTTTTCACCACGGTAAAACACCAGTCGACGACTTCTCACATCAGGGAGCAGTGGGTTTTTACAGGCGGAGTCATCGTGACTAATTGCTGCCGCGCCTGCTCCCGTCAATCAAAAAATTAAAAATCCTGCCGCACCCAAACACCAGAGCAACGCCGCGGTGGATATTTAAATTTACCTGCCGGCAAGTAGATAAAAAAAGGGGTGAAAAACAAATGTGGCGGCGGCCTAGCTAATCGGTCGAACTAGCCCAACTAGCTAGCCGCCGTGCTTCACTGATGTACTCGGCGGGAAAGGTGGTCTTTCATGATTTGATGACTCATTTACTTGCTTCAGCGCTGCGACCAAGGAGGACCCAGAAAACGCGCGATAGGGCGTCCCACATCAGGAAGAATATATGCGTGCACCACCCGCGAGAACCCCGAAACCGCGCGGTAGGGTGTGCCACGTCTCGGCACGGAGGAAAAATGTGCGTGTAAAAATATACTGTATCAGACGTAGTACCTATGGTTCGACCTCGGGACCCAGCCAGTCGGTCGAAAACACCCCACTAACCACACAGCTTCATCATGCAAATGTGGCACGGAGGATAGATGTGGTTAGCTCCGTCTCGACCAGCCACAACGTCTCTTGTTCTAGGTGATTCTTCTATTTTCCAAGCTTTTTTTTAGTTGTAATAACACCACGGCAAGCTAGCGCCGCTCTTCGTGTGTGCCCGTGCAAAGGTTAGACGATGGAGAGAAGAGAGATTGAGATCGCAGACCTGGGACCCACCAGTAAGTGAGACAATGGTCATGCACGTGTTGACGAGGCACTCCCTCTACTCTACTCAACGCAAGTACTGTATAAAATCAAGTTATGAGACAAAGCCAACAAACGTTCGTTTTTTCAGGCTATCGATTTACGCTTTGTAGTCCAGGTTGCCAGTTCGAATCTCGTCTTTCAGATTTGTTAGTTTTAGGTCCAAATTTGATTAATGACAAGTGGGACCCCCGTGTGTTGTTCCGATATTTCAGTGTAGGATGGTTTTTTTGAACAAACACTTTGCGCGGTTAGACAAGTAACGGCACGAGTTCCACGTATTTTGCAAGTTTACGAACAAAAATGACAGCGGCATAGAATATCACATCCACCCCGCAGCTTAGATACTATGGTGATACGAGTTTTTACACCGTTGGAAGTGAGATCCAATGGCTTGGGAGTAGTCTTTGTAGTTATGCGCAATTTCCAAACTCTCCAAAGGTTTTTTTGCAAATAAAACATTCAAGCCTCGTGTGTGCCGCTGCATCTTCGATCCAACGGCTCCCCGGTGCTCATATTAGGTGCTCCCCGTAGCTTAATTACCCGCTACGGTGATATGAGCATCTAGGTCGTATGATCAGTGATCAGATGGCACATGCGTAGTACTTGTACTTTCTGCGCATTTCCCAAACTCTATCAGTCGTATATTGCAAAAACATTCAAACCTCCTACTGTGGGCCGTTAGATCTCAGTGAACTCGTATCACCATATAATCTACGGTGCGGGAGCACCTCATACTCTCCCATGCGAGAAAACATAAGGTGCTATCGCAGCTTGGATGCTACGGTGATACGAGCTTGGAGGTTGTTTGATCTGAGATCCAATGGCATCTGAGCAGTCTTTGTGCTTGTAAGCAGTGGCCGAACTCTTTTGGGGCTTTTCTGCAAAAAACCATTCGAACCACCGAGGAGGTGTTGGGTCACAAATCCAACGCCTCCGAAGAGCTTGTATCACCAAAGCATCTAAGGTGTGGTAGCACATGATATTCTTGATTACAGGAGAATATGATGTCCTCCTTCATCTTAGATGCTACCGTGATACAAGCTTCGAGGTCGTTGGATATGGGATCAAAGGGCATCTAAGTAGTTTTTGTACAAATTGTGTGCAATTCTCAAACTCATCAAGGTTTCCTGCAAAAATATTAAGACACATCATGTGAGCTGCTATATCTCAGATCTACAAGCTCCAAGAAACTCGTATCGGCATATAGCATCTAAGGTATGGGGGCACATGATATTCTCCCGGGGAGGAGGGGTGGGGGGTGCACAACCAATCGGTGGTTGGGAGGGTGGGGACAAATATAATCTAAACAACCCTAAACAGAGCTCCACAATTTTATCTAAGGTCGAGGGGTTGACCCCCGACAATCATAGCTCCGCCTAAACACAACATTTGCATGTACTGTAGTACTAGACTTAATATTCATGTTTCAGTTTCATGTTCATTTTAAATATAGAACTGAGGACCATGGATGTCTTACATTTTACTCCCTTCGTTCCTAAATATTAGTCTTTTTAGAGGCTTCAAATGGACTGGCACATACGGATGTATATAGACATATTTTAGAGTCTAGATTCACTCATTTTGCTCCGTATGTAGTCACTTGTTGAACTCTCTAAAAGACTAATATTTAGGAATAGAAGGAGTATTTTTGAATTCGTGTCATACATGCATGGTTTGGAAAAATAGATGCACTATACTTATTGGATTGTTGTTGTGTTCGTGCGTGTGTGTCTCTGTGTGTGTGTGTGTGTGTGTGGTCATATGCTTGATACATACAAAGTTTTCTCACCTCCATATTGTTCATCTTTTAAATTTGAATTTACATTGGAAAACTTACTAGGGATACCATGAAATGTGAAATCCACGTTGAGATCACTATATCACAAACTCACTCTAATTCAACAACTCGTCATAAATAAATTACCACGTTGAGATTAGTATTTGCAAGGAAAATACGGGTATTGTAATACACATAGATTCGTTCGGCAATTTAAAAGGTTCCTTTCGTATTCTCGAACGGTAGGACCCAACGGCGCACCAGCCAGACCTTGGCTCGTGTTGATCCTAAAAAACCGGGCTCATGTCCTTCGGTGGCGTGCGTGGTACGCACATTAGGCAACCCCAACCAGTCGAGCCTCAGCGTTTCAAGTCGAAATATCTGGCGGCCAGAATTCCAGCCCTAGGAAATTCCCCTCATGTCCCCGATCCATAATGACTACCGATGAACAACGGAGGGATGCTTTAGTAACTAGACAACGTTACCTACCGTGCCGAGCACGGTTCAATTCCCTCGGTCGCCGCTCGTCAAGGTCACCCGTCAACTGCATTGCCTAGTACTACTACTACTACACCAGGATGAGCACAGAATTGAGCCTGTTTGTTCGTGCCTAGTACTTGAGTTAATATATCAGGCAATGCACTGGTACGGAGGGATTATCCTTTTACTCTGCATATATAACTTGTCTGAAGTCTAACTAAGCAAAATGTTTGACCAAATCCTTTCTTAAGAAATACAACAGGACAGATGTACGGCTTGAAAATTTATTGCATGATGCAGGTTATGATATTGTTCGAATCCTGGATCTTAAATTTCAGAAAATCCAAAAGTGAGCATAAATTCTTGAAACTAAGCATGGTCACGTGATATGGCACAAATATTACTTCGTAAGTTTTTTCTTCAATTTGAGACAAGCTGCTTATGACAAGTTGCACAAATGAAGAGCCAAGGTATTTTGGAACAAAGACCTATCACGTTAAGGCGAACGCTTTCACTATTGAAACTGTGGGCGTTTACGTGCCGCCACGAGTCCCCGCTTCTCCTCGGCAGGTGCCGTCCGAGCAAGCGTGTGAGTCGACGGGAGGCGTGGGAGCAGACCGCTGCACCGGCTGTCAGGGAGGCGTGCGAGCAGACTGCTGTGCAGGCTCACCGGGAGGCGAGCCCTTTGACCAGGCTCCGCCGCCCACCGTCGTCCCAACTGCTCCCACTTTTAATGTCGCTGGCGCCGCAGTTTAAAATCAACCCCGCACTACCCGGTATCGCTACAATCCTCTCTCTTCCTCACAGATTCTCCTGTCGTCTACATCCAACTAGCCTAACCTAAACGTACGCCATGCCGCATCAAGATGGTCTGCCCTTAGTGTTCCAGTTTCCTGAGGAAGACACCCAGTCAGAGCTCAAGAACATAAGGCGCTTTGGGACGAGCTTAAACTGGCGTTGCGGGAAGACACCGCGCCTGTCCCCGCTCCCGTTCTGGCTCCCGTCGCTCCGACTACGCCAGCGCCCATCCCCGTGGCATTGATGGGCTGGGGGCCGCACATTGTCGCCGAGCTTGATCCCACGGGGTTCCACGAGGTCCCCGCCGACTTTCACGCGCCCGTGCACCTGCCAGCGCATGCGCCTGCGCGTGCACTGACGCGCACGCCCGTGCCGGTGCCCGTGCACCTGCCAGCGCATGCGCCTGCGCGTGCACTGACGTGCGCGCCCGTGCCGGTGCCCGTGCACACGAATGTCTCCGCCGCGCCGTTGACAGCGCTTGTCCCCGCGCGGGTGCCAGTGCTCCCCTCAGCGGCATGGATGGCCGCCGTCGACCGCTTCCTTGCACCAACGCCAGTCGCCTCCTCCCGCCAGTTGACTCGCTCCGAAGTCCAGAACATTTTGGCCTTCCTTGAAGCTAGGCCAACGTCCAGGAGTACGCCAACAACGGCGCAAGACGCCGCCGTCGCCGTCGGTCAGTGGCCCGACGACACACAGAGCACGGCAGAGGAGCCGCTTCCCACCGCGAGACGCCCCCGCCGCCGCCGCGTAATCTAAATTTGCCATGAAAAACGTTCGGATTGCCATGCTTAAAATCCGAACGTTTATCATTTCCGTTTATCTTATATCGATCGTCATATAATTTAAAGTCGGAGTCAGACTGAACGAAATGTATGGTTTGATCGATTGAATGTTCTGCTAGAGCCGTATCAAATTAAATATAAAACGTCATCAAGCCACATGTATTCCTTGTCATCCAATGACCTAGACTGCTTCAATGTCGAGCGCTCAACACATTTAGCGTGCAGTTAATTTCATGCCAAAAATAGTGCTAATCACATGACAACACGCAAATAATATCCTAGTAGTTAATATCCGCATGCACTTAATATACTTCCAAATTAACATGCATTGCACATACACACTGACTAGTGCTGCTAGTACGTGAAACTGGTGCCGTGACTTGTGAACGCGTCCAGATATGGTCAACGGCAACATCGCCCGCGAGTTCTTGCTGTTTGCCCGTGCGTCTAAACGCAGAAGGGGGGAGAGAGAGAGCACACATGGAACCCACCAGTAAGTGAAGGCGAATAGTACTAAAAATAATATTACATGTTATCCATTAATTAGGCTGTGGTAATATAAAAACATTATGTGAACAAAGGGGGTACAACAAACATTGCTATTCTACGTATGTTGCCTATTGACGTGCGGCTTGAAGGCCCGGTCGCATGTTCGATCCTCGTCCTTTATTTCTTAATTTGTATATGGGTCCAAATTTGTTTCATGACATGTGGGCCCCTCGGTGTGTAGTTTGTAGCACTTTAATTTGTGGGTCGAAATTTGTTCCATTCCAAGTGGACTATCGGTGTGTAGTTTTGTAGCTTATTTATAATAATTAAAGTGAACAACATAGTTTTTTCAATAATACCATGGTGCGACGTTGAAGGCGAGAAAGGACGTGCGAGAGAGCGATGACCGAGCCAGAGGGAAATCAACTAGGGGAGTTGCGTGGGTTGCAACGGTGTTTGGAGTAGTTGTGGGCCGAATGCTACGAAAATATAATCTAAACTGACCGGAATAAATGCCTACACAAATTAATCCAAGGTTGGAGTGCCCCTCGCAATGTAAATAGCTCCGGCTTTGTGAGGGATGGAGAGGTAGTAGCTTCAACGCGTGGAAGATACGGTGTGAGAAAGCGAGGTCAATCGAGAGACATATAGATAGAGAGACAAAGTGAGTGTGTTCCGACATTCATTGAACAAATATATATGCTCTGGAGAGATATTGTCCGATTGAGCTTTTTGGCAAGGGTGAGGGCTGTAAGATAGAGCTTGAGAGGTGATCCAGTCACAGACGTGTAGATATATTTTGTGCGTGGGAGAAAGCAAGGTCAACCGATCACATAGGGTCGCCGTGCGATCGAAAGAGTGAGACGGGTTGGAGAGAGTGACCTAGATAGACGATGTGCGTGAGAGAGTATACAATGTGAATAGGTCAAACTGGGCTCAAACATGGTGATATATCGTTTTTGTCCGAGAAAGAGTGAGGTCAATCGAGACATACGGAGAGAGAGAGAGAGAGAGAGAGAGAGAGAGAGATTGAGTGAGCGTGGCCCACCATGAGGTCGAAAGAGTGGCGGCGGCTTGGATGGACTGACCTAGATAGACAATCTGTGTGAGAGAGTATAGAGTGTGTCGATCAAGGCCCGAACAGGGAGATATATCATTTGTGTGTGAAAGAAAACGAGGTTAAACGAGACTCAGATAAAGAGAGCGAGACTGAGCGAGTGTGGCCCGCCGTGCGGAAGAAAGAGTGAGACAGTCTCGAGGGAGTGACCTAGATATACAACGTGCGTGCGTGCGCACGAGAGGTTGGGGGGCTAGATAGGCAATGCATGTATTTAGCGCGAGAGGATGAGAGGGAGAGGGGGGAGAGAGAGAGAGCTCGGCATGGGGTGCAATGGCGGGTGTGTGAGGTAAATACATTTGGTAACAGAGTGGAAAAAGGGGTTGTGTAGTTGAGAGACTTAGAGATCGAAACATGGAGAGAAAGAATGAACGTGTGTTGGAAACCGATAGCTTCCTAAGGTGGTTAGGAGAGGAA